>NC_141250.1:23918649-23933649 GCF_054856555.1 Leptonotus elevatus
TCCCAAAAATCTTCCATCCTGGTGCAGATTCGATAGAACCTGAGGATTTGGGACTTCACAATCCCTTTGAAAGTATGGGCCGGATGAAAACTCATTTTGTGGACTAGGGCGTGAGTATCCGTGATCTTAAAGTAGACTTTTATATCTAATTGGTGATCAATATTAAATTTTGGTCCCTTGAATACCGTAGTATCTAAAAAGTTGATTGAATCTCTGTTTATTTCTGCTTTAATTTGTATTGATGGGTCGTGTGAATTTAGAATATTTACAAAATTTTGGAACTCCGCCTCCGTCCCGGTCCATATGCCCCATATGTCATCCAAATACCGCAGATAGCCTATCGGTTTTTGGACACATTTGGCCAAAACTTCACATTCCCAATTTGCCATGAAGATATTTGCATAAGATGGGGCGAATTTCTTCCCCATCGCTGTTCCTTTTATTTGGAGGTAATATTTTTCATCAAAAACAAAGTCGTTCCTGGTCAAATTTATTTCTAATAATTTCAATAAATCCGAATCTGGTCGCGTAGGGTCTGGAAACTTCTCAAATATTCTCCTGACGCATTCTATCCCCGCTGAAATCGGGATGTTTGTGTACAAGCTTTCAACGTCCATAGAGAAAAAATAAAAATCAGAAGCGACTCGCACCCTTTTCACCATTTCGATAAAATGGTACGTGTCTCTAACAAATGATGGATGCCTCGTTGAGAGCGGGTTCAAGTAGTGGTCCAAGAATTCGGCCGTGGCATACGTGTCACTCCCGCAATCCGAAACTATCGGTCTCCCAGGCGGGACTTCATAAGGAATTGTCCATTTTTCCGGGTCCTTGTGGATTTTGGGAAGTATGTAAAAACGTCGCTCTCTAGGATTTGACTGTCCTATTAAATATTGGCTTTGTTTGGCATTTATAAATTTATTCTTTTTTAAGTTATTGACAATTTCGGCCACCATCGGCATCGTATCCCAATAAATTGGTTTAACCAGTTTTTTATAATATTCAGAATCATTTAATTGTCGTTCAACCTCCATTATGTACTGTTCCCTACTCAGGATGACAATTGCAGAACCTTTGTCAGCTGGTTTTATAACAATGTGCTTAGCTTTCATCAGCTCTCTCAAAGCTTGCACTTCCTCCACTGACAGGTTTAGTTTTTCTGGTGACTTTATATAATGGTTGCCAAATGTTTTTAAGTCCAAATCTATTAATTGGCCAATTTCTAATGGTAAATCGCCTATTGGAGGGATCCATGTGGAAGGTCCGACAAAATGTGGCGGCTCCCTTTTCCCCGAGTCCCTAAAATATGCTGTTAATTTTAATTTCCGATGGTAATTTTGTATATCCAATTGAAATTGAGCCTTCTGGTCCTTAGCAAGTCCCAGCGTGGGTATAAAAGACAGACCTTTGCTCAAGACCGAATGCTGTAGGTTTGTTAACTTGAAATGTTTGGCTAAAACCACCACATCCTTCGCCACCAAGGATCGAGCATCCCTAGTCACTCGGATGTGTGCTCTTTCTGCCCTTGCCCGGTCATGGCTTAATGGGCGGGTGCGTTTAAAAACGTCATCCAGTGATTAAAAATGGCTGTCGCGGTCTCCTCCGTCCAATGGATGTCGTCTGGTTCCACCTCAAATTGGTTAGCAGGCAATAATGGAATATACCCCATATTCCTCTCAATGTGTTCATTGATGATTTGGAGATTGTCCTTCTCCTCTGTGGGGAGTAAGTCCGAGAAATTAATTAATGGAACCCACACTTCTGCATAGGGAAACTTCCTCTTAGTGGACCGTATCGCCCCTTGCAGGTTCTTAATAGTGGTCTCCCTGGATTTATTCCCCCTACAGTTTATTCCAAACGCCAGTACGATCTTTTCTACCACCAAGCTCTCCGGCGCCAATGTCTTCTCCATGAGCGCTTGCCCATGGCGAAAGTGGCTTCCCGGGAAGCTGTCAAGCTGCAGATTGGCATTCCAGTAGGGTGGTATGCGAGCTAAGTTGGAGTCTCCAATAATCAGCCACTTTTTGGTGACCTGTAAGTCCCAGTCCGTGAGACGTCTCTGCGTATTCTGGTGGCAATTCACCCAATATCGCCGGGGGTTCGGGCCCACAAATTTCTCAAAAGACTCATGGAAGACCTCCTCCAGATCCGTGTCCTCATTCTCTCTGTGGAACGTGATCAATTCTGGTCCCACCATCATGCGTGACATGTCTTCTTCCTCAGACTCTGAGTCTCCAGTCCTACAGCTTACAGGTATTACTACGGGAGGGGTTGGAGACTGCCGACTCTGAATCACCTCGGAACCATCTGCTTGAGGACCCATTGGCAACTCCTCCTCCACATTCTCCTCGGTCAGGACCACCCCTCTGGTCCTTCTGGATGTCCGCGGTGCCTCCTTGCATTCGTCTATCGTCGTAAGCAGTGCTGGGATCACCTCTATCCCTAGCTGTCTACTCTCTTTCCTCACTACCCTCTGCTCCCTAGGAGGTTGTACCTCTTCCATCCCTTGGTTCTCTATCTCTTCCCTGAAGGCTGTCAGTCTAGCCTTGACCACTGGCACATTTCGAACAATAGGAGTTGATTGTTGAGGAGCTTGTGCCTGTTTCGGAACTGACTCCCTGACAGGGTCTCCCCCGTCAATCCTGGCCACTATGAGAGCCTCCGCATAATCGATCACTTCCTGTGAAAGGCGAGGTAGGTTACGCTTGGCCCATCTCACTGCCACCTCATATGCAGTAGTCCAATCTGGGGTCAGGGAATCCCCCAAATCCTCCAGACTATCTTCCAGACAGTCCTGGTAATGTTCTGACAAGATCTGACAAGTGGTATGCCCCCAGTTCTTGGCATTTCCCACTATCAAGTCCAGAGCATCTCTCTTGGGGAATGCAGGTTTAATCATGGTCGACAGAATATCAACCATCTTTGCAATCATCCGCGGTTGAGGTCTTCCTTCCATCGGATCCACGTTCTGCAAGTGGTGGAGCGTCTTAATCACACCATGCAGTTTGCGAACCAATTTGCCAAATCTGGCATTCGCTGGCTGACGTACCACCTCTAGTCCCCCTGATTGTGAGTGAGGTGCCCGCCGCTCTTGTCCTTTCTGACCTTGCCGCGCCACCGCTGCATAAGAGCGAAAACCAGAACTGACGTTTCGAGAGGACCTCGGAGGAGGCACAGGCTGGTTAGGAATGAGGGATTGAGCCCTTCCTCGACCAGGATAGGGGAATTGATCCCCCCTCCTGGAGCGAAAGGGAATCGCACGGTCCTTCCGTCCTTGGTACCTCCCGTCGTCACGTTCCTTCCACTGATGTGTGGGCTGGCGTCTCCGCCCATTGCGGACAACAGTCCACCCACCATCCATCATACTTTTTTTTAAATCTCTGATTCCTTTTTATGGTAATTGATGTATAATAATGTTTTTAATCTTTTATTTAATAGTTAGGAGTTGCCTTTGTATCCTATGCAATCACTATCTACAAATCTATTTTATTTAAGATGTTATGTATAATTGATTTTTAATCTTTTATTTATTCAATAGGAGTGGCCTTTGTTATATATGTAATCACTATCTATTAATATAAAACAATAAACAAAAAAAATCAAAAAAAATGTTTTATATAAAAAAATAGTTCTAATTCCTAATGAGTATAATTAAATGTAAGTGTGCCTTGACAACGTTTCGGCTCATCCAGAGCCTTCTTCAGGTAAATGGCACAATGAAACAATGAAAATGCAATTAAGCTCTTCCTGGCGAGAGATGTTGTCTCTGCGACGACCAAACTCCAACTGAGCAGCTGTGAGTCTGCGATCCTTTATATACTTGCGAAACCAGCCCGCCCCCAACTCAAATTGAACACGCCCACTCCATGTACAATGAAAAAGCAAACCTCATGAAATAACCTTGTAAATATCCAACCCTATTAGTTTATACACTTATGTACACTTAGTATTTAACTTTAAAGTACATATATATCACCACAAATGTATTGTACATATTTACAACTCTTTAATTATGCATGCATTATATTTTAATCGTATTAACCTATTTTAACATCATGAATTAACTGTCCATTTTAATATCCCACTAATTATGCACCTATGATATTTTTATCTTGTTTAACACCATGAAATTGTGTTATTACCGTGTAATACAACACATGTAGGTCATAATACAACATTCACACAATATACAGTTTTCATATTTACTATATACATGTAATTCACATCCCACTAGGGTTAGAAAGGTGTCCAGGGTTATATACAATTATAGGGTTGTGGTTAGGGTTAGCACTCAGTAGGGCCATAGTACATCCACTAGGTTAGGGTTAGTATAGCTGGGGTTGGGGTTAGGGTTAGGGTTGGGGTTAGGGTTAATATAGCCAGGGTTGGGGTTAGAGTTAGGGTTGGGGTTGGGGTTAGGGTTAAGGTTAGGGTCAGGGTTAGGGTTAGGGTTAGGGTTAAGGTTAGGGTTAGGGTTAGGGTTAGGGTTAGGGTTAGGGTTAGGGTTAGGGTTAGGGTTAGGGTTAGGGTTAGGAATGAGGGATTGAGCCCTTCCTCGACCAGGATAGGGGAATTGATCCCCCCTCCTGGAGCGAAAGGGAATCGCACGGTCCTTCCGTCCTTGGTACCTCCCGTCGTCACGTTCCTTCCACTGATGTGTGGGCTGGCGTCTCCGCCCATTGCGGACAACAGTCCACCCACCATCCATCATACTTTTTTTTGAATCTCTGATTCCTTTTTATGGTAATTGATGTATAATAATGTTTTTAATCTTTTATTTAATAGTTAGGAGTTGCCTTTGTATCCTATGCAATCACTATCTACAAATCTATTTTATTTAAGATGTTATGTATAATTGATTTTTAATCTTTTATTTATTCAATAGGAGTGGCCTTTGTTATATATGTAATCACTATCTATTAATATAAAACAATAAACAAAAAAAATCAAAAAAAATGTTTTATATAAAAAAATAGTTCTAATTCCTAATGAGTATAATTAAATGTAAGTGTGCCTTGACAACGTTTCGGCTCATCCAGAGCCTTCTTCAGGTAAATGGCACAATGAAACAATGAAAATGCAATTAAGCTCTTCCTGGCGAGAGATGTTGTCTCTGCGACGACCAAACTCCAACTGAGCAGCTGTGAGTCTGCGATCCTTTATATACTTGCGAAACCAGCCCGCCCCCAACTCAAATTGAACACGCCCACTCCATGTACAATGAAAAAGCAAACCTCATGAAATAACCTTGTAAATATCCAACCCTATTAGTTTATACACTTATGTACACTTAGTATTTAACTTTAAAGTACATATATATCACCACAAATGTATTGTACATATTTACAACTCTTTAATTATGCATGCATTATATTTTAATCGTATTAACCTATTTTAACATCATGAATTAACTGTCCATTTTAATATCCCACTAATTATGCACCTATGATATTTTTATCTTGTTTAACACCATGAAATTGTGTTATTACCGTGTAATACAACACATGTAGGTCATAATACAACATTCACACAATATACAGTTTTCATATTTACTATATACATGTAATTCACATCCCACTAGGGTTAGAAAGGTGTCCAGGGTTATATACAATTATAGGGTTGTGGTTAGGGTTAGCACTCAGTAGGGCCATAGTACATCCACTAGGTTAGGGTTAGTATAGCCGGGGTTGGGGTTAGGGTTAGGGTTGGGGTTAGGGTTAATATAGCCAGGGTTGGGGTTAGAGTTAGGGTTGGGGTTGGGGTTAGGGTTAAGGTTAGGGTCAGGGTCAGGGTTAGGGTTAGGGTTAGGGTTAGGGTTAAGGGTTAGGGTTAGGGTTAAGGGTTAGGGTTAGGGTTAGGGTTAGGGTTAGGGTTAGGGTTAGGGTTAGGTTTTTGGAAAGGGGTTAACTCCCGAGTACCTCCCGCCTCATCATTAGACTGGACGGTTGTCAAGGTACCCTAGGGCAAGGCACTGGCCGGCGCTCGTTATTCTGCAACTCTTGTGCTTATGTCTCACCTCGGTTTCATAAAACTTCTTAATAACCAAAATGTGTTTGGCTCTTGTTGAACCTGTACTCTTCATAATCATTTCCCTTTTTGAGAAACCCATCCAATAATCCCTACCAAACGGTATCAAAGCCAAGTTCTCCACGGTTATTATTCGAGGTGTTACCCACTGTGATTGGATTAGCTGGAGTTAGGCCTTTAGGATTTAGGGCTATGAAATTAATCAGGGTTTCTATAACTCCCTCCACTGGTTGGGTTATCATTTCCCTTTTTGAGAAACCCATCCAATAATCCCTACCAAACGGTATCAAAGCCAAGTTCTCCACGGTCGTCCGTCTAGCTAAGGTTATTATTCGAGGTGTCACACACTGTGATTGGATTAGCTGGAGTTAGGCCTTTAGGATTTAGGGCTATGAAATTAATCAGGGTTTCTATAACTCCCTCCACTGGTTGGGTTTATGGTTTAGACCAAAGCAGGATTTATATAGGACCCACCATGGTTGAGGTTAGGTTTTCAGACCGGGATAGGGTGTACCCAGAAACCGAAAACAGGGCTCGCACCAGACTCAACGTGGTTGAGGTTAGGCATTTGTGCTGGGGAAAGTTGAACACCATACCTGAGACAGGTTGGGGTTAGGGTTAGGGTTGGGGTTAGGGCTAGGGTTAGGGCTGGGGCTAGGGTTGAGGTTAGGGCTGGGGCCAGGGTTGGGGTTAGGGCTGGGGTTAGGGTTAGGGCCAGGGCTGGGGTTAAGGTTGAGGTTAGGGTTGGGGTTAGGGTTAAGGTTAGGGTTGAAGTTAGGGTTGGGGTTAGGGTTAGGGCCAGGGTTGGGGTTAGGGTTGGGGCTAGGGCTGGGGCTAGGGTTGAGGTTAGGGCTGGGGCTAGGGTTGGGGTTAGGGCCAGGGCTGGGGTGAAGGTTGAGGTTAGGGTTGGGGTTAGGGTTAAGGTTAGGGTTGAGGTTAGGGCTGGGGTTAGGGTTGGGGTTAGGGCTGGGGTTAGGGTTAGGGTTAGGGCCAGGGTTGGGGTTAGGGTTGAGGCTAGGGCTGAGGCTAGGGTCGGGGCTAGGGTTGGGGTTAGGGATAAGGGCTGGATTTTAACCTCCCATGAAACCATAATTAGCCCCACAAAAAAGGTCCAAAAACAAATATTTTTAAATTAAGTGAAAAATTATTATTACTGTAATGATTACAGCAGGGTATTAGTTTCTATTTCCATTATCAGATTTATAGTGTCCCTGCTGTGATTTAGGGTAGGAACACATCATCAGTAATGAACCTTGAGATCATAGGGTGTTTCGGCCATTATCACTAGACACCCTCACCCAAGGACGGCCCCGCCAGAGTTGATCAAGCTCCGGGGTGTGTTCCTCTATTTTTAAATCCAATTCAATTGATCTCCTTCAATTCTTCTGTTATCCAAGTCCATTGTAAGCAATTGTACACTTAGTGAAAAAAACATCCATGTAATACCCCATTTGGAAATTGTATTTTAAATTTGTCCTATTTTATGTTTAAACTATGACATGTGAAGTTCATTGTCCAACAAGGTCCCATAAAAATCATTCCATGCTTTGATAGATTTTTGCCATTTTCTCCCGTTTCATTGTCATCTTGCTTTTTAGTGAAATGTCTCCCTCTATTGGTGACCTTTCGGGATTACCCCAGAGGCTAATGGAGTTTATGCAAGACCATCGACCTGCTTTTTTCAAACCCAGTCTTTAGTACCTGTTTTTCACTCCCAAGGGAGCTGAAATTGTCAGTCCGACCTTGTGTCCTGTCCAGAAGTTTTTACATCAAACATACGGTATTTCATTATATACCATTTAAGTGGTACCCATTATACACCTTCTATGAAGTAAAGTATTACCTCCCTCCCTAACTGATTTTCATCCTCAGTTTTGTATATGTTTTATGCTCAGATGTATAAAAGGTACTCACCTTCAGCCGAGGGCAGTTGCCGTAGGATGAATCGTTCTCAATTGTAACTAGTATGTTGCTACAGGAGCGATTATCCCCAAAAGATGTCGCTAAAGAACATAAGTTAGGTTTTAGGCAGGTGTAGGGCCAGCTAAGAGAGAGAGAGAGAGAGAGACAGAGAGACAGGGAGAGAGAGAGAGAGAGAGAGAGAGAGAGAGGGAGTGCGAGAGAGAGAGAGAGCCAGAGAGAGAGGGAGAAAGAGAGAGAAAGAGAGAGAGAGAGAGAGAAAAAAAACAAGAGAGAGAGAACAAAGTTATTACCAGAAAAAAGGAGAGAACGAGAGAAACAAAACGAGAAAAAATCAAAAAATAAATGGAGATCAAATTAGGGTAATGTACAGTGGATAAGAAGAGAAAGAGAGAGAAAAAGACAAAGGGAAAGGCCAAGAGAGAAAGGGAAAGAGAACGAAGGAAAGAAAGAGATAAGGCAAAAGTCAGAAAGAAAGAGAAAAGAAGAAAGAGTAAGTTGGAAAAGTACCAGTGCTACATACACCGCAAAGCCCCTGGTATTCAAAACTGCATAAGAATTACACCAGAACAGACTGCATGTACTTACCAATCTGGATGAGGATGGTTTGTCCTAACCACCGAGACGACAAATCCCTGGAGGTCATTCTTATCAGTACCATTTAAAATTACGGTGTCAAACTCTTATAATCTTTCTTCAAATAAACCCTCGGGTTTTAATCTCTAATATCACCTTTAGTTATTAAATCCAAATTCTCAGAATCCCATCCATTTATACCAACGATTTTAAGCCTTATTTTAAAACGGAATATGCAGTGTGTTCTGGGTAATTTCCACGAACTCCCCTCTAACTCCTCCCTAACCTGAGAGCCCCAATTATGCAAATTTCTCCATATCAAACGGTTTGCCAATTAAGAAACGATTTGACCCTGATGTGATTTTCTTTCAACCATTTTGTTATTTCCAAATCAGAGTTCCTAAGAGAAACAAAATTTCCATGTTAATGTTTTATAATGACCAATAAATCAAATTCCATCATAATGTGATTTTCTTTCCATCAGAAATCCCTAACAATTCGTAGTTCTTTTAAGAGAACTATGAATTCCATATTGTATAAAAATTACCTTATAATCACATACTTTCTAAAGGCCATTAAGACTTTCCAGTTTTATGGCTATTTGTCCATAAGTGTTACTTTTTATATTCATTTGGAGTCCATATATTGAACCCTACCGCCATCCAGTGGTCAACCTGAGAAATCGTTCAAATTAAACCAATCTCTCCAGCCTACAGAAGGAGTCAAAAAACGAGTTAGTTAGAAGAAAATTCCAAAGTTTATTAATTAAATCCTTGAGTACAAATTTATTTTAATGAGGAAGGAAGAGAGAGAGAGAAAAAAAAAGGAAAAATAGAAGAAATAGTGAGAAACAGTGATGCCGGGGAGAAAGAAAAGAGACAGTGTGTGTGTGTGTGTGTGTGTGCGTGTGGGGGGAAGAAAGAGTGGGAGGAAATGAATCTTTGAGAAGGAGAGGTTAGAGTCTCGGAGAGGGGTCTGTACGGACCGAGCCCTCCGTAGCCGGACCGGGCTGGCGACTCCAACCTCCCACTGACTCCCTCCTATTCTGAGGGAAGAATGGGAAGAAGAGTGAAAGTAGTTGAACATGAACATTTTTCTATTGTGTATAAAAGATATCAGGGAATGATATATTTGTGAGGCTACCCTTTAGTTGATATTATAAAGAGTCAATTATGTGAACAAGATCCCGTTCACATTTCTTGAAAAAGCTTGATGTTTGCATACATAATAACACGTACACATAACAGTATATTTAAATTACATGGTGAGACACATACTGCTTTGACCGAGTCCGACCCTCCGAAGGCTCTGGCTGGGTTAGGTTTTTGGAAAGGGGTTAACTCCCGAGTACCTCCCGCCTCATCATTAGACTGGACGGTTGTCAAGGTACCCTAGGGCAAGGCACTGGCCGGCGCTCGTTATTCTGCAACTCTTGTGCTTATGTCTCACCTCGGTTTCATAAAACTTCTTAATAACCAAAATGTGTTTGGCTCTTGTTGAACCTGTACTCTTCATAATCATTTCCCTTTTTGAGAAACCCATCCAATAATCCCTACCAAACGGTATCAAAGCCAAGTTCTCCACGGTTATTATTCGAGGTGTTACCCACTGTGATTGGATTAGCTGGAGTTAGGCCTTTAGGATTTAGGGCTATGAAATTAATCAGGGTTTCTATAACTCCCTCCACTGGTTGGGTTATCATTTCCCTTTTTGAGAAACCCATCCAATAATCCCTACCAAACGGTATCAAAGCCAAGTTCTCCACGGTCGTCCGTCTAGCTAAGGTTATTATTCGAGGTGTCACACACTGTGATTGGATTAGCTGGAGTTAGGCCTTTAGGATTTAGGGCTATGAAATTAATCAGGGTTTCTATAACTCCCTCCACTGGTTGGGTTTATGGTTTAGACCAAAGCAGGATTTATATAGGACCCACCATGGTTGAGGTTAGGTTTTCAGACCGGGATAGGGTGTACCCAGAAACCGAAAACAGGGCTCGCACCAGACTCAACGTGGTTGAGGTTAGGCATTTGTGCTGGGGAAA
Source organism: Leptonotus elevatus (assembly GCF_054856555.1). Lineage (NCBI taxonomy): Eukaryota > Metazoa > Chordata > Actinopteri > Syngnathiformes > Syngnathidae > Leptonotus > Leptonotus elevatus. The sequence goes on from NC_141250.1 coordinate 23,929,212, forward strand.
GTTGAACACCATACCTGAGACAGGTTGGGGTTAGGGTTAGGGTTGGGGTTAGGGCTAGGGTTAGGGCTGGGGCTAGGGTTGAGGTTAGGGCTGGGGCCAGGGTTGGGGTTAGGGCTGGGGTTAGGGTTAGGGCCAGGGCTGGGGTTAAGGTTGAGGTTAGGGTTGGGGTTAGGGTTAAGGTTAGGGTTGAAGTTAGGGTTGGGGTTAGGGTTAGGGCCAGGGTTGGGGTTAGGGTTGGGGCTAGGGCTGGGGCTAGGGTTGAGGTTAGGGCTGGGGCTAGGGTTGGGGTTAGGGCCAGGGCTGGGGTGAAGGTTGAGGTTAGGGTTGGGGTTAGGGTTAAGGTTAGGGTTGAGGTTAGGGCTGGGGTTAGGGTTGGGGTTAGGGCTGGGGTTAGGGTTAGGGTTAGGGCCAGGGTTGGGGTTAGGGTTGAGGCTAGGGCTGAGGCTAGGGTCGGGGCTAGGGTTGGGGTTAGGGTTAGGGTTAGGGTTAGGGTTAGGGTTAGGGTTAGGGTTAGGGTTAGGGTTAGGGTTAGGGTTAGGGTTAGGGTTAGGGTTAGGGGTTAGGGTTAGGGTTAGGGTTAGGGTTAGGGTTAGGGTTAGGGTTAGGGTTAGGGTTAGGGTTAGGGTTAGGGTTAGGGTTAGGTTTATGAGCAGGATTCCTCCTTCCGCCGAAGCGGGAGGAGGGTTAGGGTTAGGGTTAGGGTTAGGGTTAGGGTTAGGGTTAGGGTTAGGGTTAGGGTTAGGGTTAGGGTTAGGGTTAGGGTTAGGAATGAGGGATTGAGCCCTTCCTCGACCAGGATAGGGGAATTGATCCCCCCTCCTGGAGCGAAAGGGAATCGCACGGTCCTTCCGTCCTTGGTACCTCCCGTCGTCACGTTCCTTCCACTGATGTGTGGGCTGGCGTCTCCGCCCATTGCGGACAACAGTCCACCCACCATCCATCATACTTTTTTTTGAATCTCTGATTCCTTTTTATGGTAATTGATGTATAATAATGTTTTTAATCTTTTATTTAATAGTTAGGAGTTGCCTTTGTATCCTATGCAATCACTATCTACAAATCTATTTTATTTAAGATGTTATGTATAATTGATTTTTAATCTTTTATTTATTCAATAGGAGTGGCCTTTGTTATATATGTAATCACTATCTATTAATATAAAACAATAAACAAAAACAATCAAAAAAAATGTTTTATATAAAAAAATAGTTCTAATTCCTAATGAGTATAATTAAATGTAAGTGTGCCTTGACAACGTTTCGGCTCATCCAGAGCCTTCTTCAGGTAAATGGCACAATGAAACAATGAAAATGCAACTAAGCTCTTCCTGGCGAGAGATGTTGTCTCTGCAACGACCAAACTCCAACTGAGCAGCTGTGAGTCTGCGATCCTTTATATACTTGCGAAACCAGCCCGCCCCCAACTCAAATTGAACACGCCCACTCCATGTACAATGAAAAAGCAAACCTCATGAAATAACCTTGTAAATATCCAACCCTATTAGTTTATACACTTATGTACACTTAGTATTTAACTTTAAAGTACATATATATCCCCACAAATGTATTGTACATATTTACAACTCTTTAATTATGCATGCATTATATTTTAATCGTATTAACCTATTTTAACATCATGAATTAACTGTCCATTTTAATATCCCACTAATTATGCTCCTATGATATTTTGATCTTGTTTAACACCATGAAATTGTGTTATTACCGTGTAATACAACACATGTATGTCATAATACAACATTCACACAATATACAGTTTTCATATTTACTATATACATGTAATTCACATCCCACTAGGGTTAGAAAGGTGTCCAGGGTTATATACAATTATAGGGTTGAGGTTAGGGTTAGCACTCAGTAGGGCCATAGTACATCCACTAGGTTAGGGTTAGTATAGCTGGGGTTGGGGTTAGGGTTAGGGTTGGGGTTAGGGTTAATATAGCCAGGGTTGGGGTTAGAGTTAGGGTTGGGGTTGGGGTTAGGGTTAAGGTTAGGGTCAGGGTTAGGGTTAGGGTTAGGGTTAAGGTTAGGGTTGGGGTTGGGGTTAGGGTTAGGGTTAGGGTTGGCATTGGGGTTAGGGTTAGTTGGGGTTAGGGTTAGGGGTTAGGGTTAGGGGTTAGGGGTTAGGGGTTAGGGGTTAGGGTTAGGGTTAGGGTTAGGGTTGGGGTTGGGGTTGGGGTTGGGGTTAGGGTTGGGTTAGGGGTTAGGGGTTAGGGTTGGGGTTGGGGTTGGGGTTGGGGTTGGGGTTAATATAGTTAGGGTTAGGGTTAGGGTTAAGGTTAGGGTCAGGGTTAGGGTTAGGGTTAAGGTTGGGGTTGGGGTTGGGGTTAGGGTTGGGGTTAGGGTTAATATAGTTGGGGTTAGGGTTAAGGTTGGGGTTAGGGTCAGGGTTAGGGTTAGGGTTGGGGTTAGGGTTGGGGTTAGGGTTCCAGGGTTGAGGGTTGGGGTTGGGGTTAGGGTTAGGGGTTAGGGTTAGGGCTAGGGGTTAGGGTTAGGGTTAGGGGTTAGGGTTAGGGGTTGGGGTTGGGTTTAAGGTTGGGGTTGGGGTTAGGATTTGGGTTGGAGTATATTTTAGCCTACACATTTAAACCCACCGGGACCTTAGTCCCCAATCTATAAATCCACTTTCTCTCCCAAGCTTTTCGTTTTTGATCCGTCCATCTGGTGTCACTCTGCAGTCCCGCTATCTGGAGCGCCTCAATCCCATGGTGTAAAAAATGAATGACCAAAGGTTTATCCATTTCTTTTTTATTTTTGATATTGTATCTATGTTGTGTTAAGCGAGTCATCAATGAATTTTTTGTCTCGCCCACATACTTTGCCCCACATTTTTTGCAAAAAATCAAATACACGATATTTTCCGATTTTGGGCAGAATTTTTGGTCTAATTTTATTATTGATTTGTCCCGTGCGTTTCTCACGAATGTCAATCTCGTAAAATATCTGCTCAGAGGTTGCCGTTTCATGGTTTGTAAGGTTGGTAATTTAGCCCGAACAAGCAAGTCCTGCAAATTCTTGTTCCTTCTGAACGCAGATATTACTCTTGATTGCGGCATCCAATCGGTTGGTCCCAAGATCTCTGCAAAGTTCTTCTTTATTCTGTTATGGAGAACCTTGGCCACCGAGAAGTACGTTGATATAAATGGGATAAGCTTGTCTGGGTTTTTGGTTCGTTTCTCTTGATATGATTTCAGACATTGTCTTAGAAATGACCTCGAATAGCCTCGTTTTTTCAGGGCATTAAATAGAACCTTCACCGCTTCCCAAAAATCTTCCATCCTGGTGCAGATTCGATAGAACCTGAGGATTTGGGACTTCACAATCCCTTTGAAAGTATGGGCCGGATGAAAACTCATTTTGTGGACTAGGGCGTGAGTATCCGTGATCTTAAAGTAGACTTTTATATCTAATTGGTGATCAATATTAAATTTTGGTCCCTTGAATACCGTAGTATCTAAAAAGTTGATTGAATCTCTGTTTATTTCTGCTTTAATTTGTATTGATGGGTCGTGTGAATTTAGAATATTTACAAAATTTTGGAACTCCGCCTCCGTCCCGGTCCATATGCCCCATATGTCATCCAAATACCGCAGATAGCCTATCGGTTTTTGGACACATTTGGCCAAAACTTCACATTCCCAATTTGCCATGAAGATATTTGCATAAGATGGGGCGAATTTCTTCCCCATCGCTGTTCCTTTTATTTGGAGGTAATATTTTTCATCAAAAACAAAGTCGTTCCTGGTCAAATTTATTTCTAATAATTTCAATAAATCCGAATCTGGTCGCGTAGGGTCTGGAAACTTCTCAAATATTCTCCTGACGCATTCTATCCCCGCTGAAATCGGGATGTTTGTGTACAAGCTTTCAACGTCCATAGAGAAAAAATAAAAATCGGAAGCGACTCGCACCCTTTTCACCATTTCGATAAAATGGTACGTGTCTCTAACAAATGATGGATGCCTCGTTGAGAGCGGGTTCAAGTAGTGGTCCAAGAATTCGGCCGTGGCATACGTGTCACTCCCGCAATCCGAAACTATCGGTCTCCCAGGCGGGACTTCATAAGGAATTGTCCATTTTTCCGGGTCCTTGTGGATTTTGGGAAGTATGTAAAAACGTCGCTCTCTAGGATTTGACTGTCCTATTAAATATTGGCTTTGTTTGGCATTTATAAATTTATTCTTTTTTAAGTTATTGACAATTTCGGCCACCATCGGCATCGTATCCCAATAAATTGGTTTAACCAGTTTTTTATAATATTCAGAATCATTTAATTGTCGTTCAACCTCCATTATGTACTGTTCCCTACTCAGGATGACAATTGCAGAACCTTTGTCAGCTGGTTTTATAACAATGTGCTTAGCTTTCATCAGCTCTCTCAAAGCTTGCACTTCCTCCACTGACAGGTTTAGTTTTTCTGG
>NC_141250.1:23941149-23949813 GCF_054856555.1 Leptonotus elevatus
GTTAGGGTTAGGGTTAGGGTTAGGGTTAGGGTTAGGGTTAGGGTTAGGGTTAGGGTTAGGGTTAGGGTTAGGGTTAGGGTTAGGGTTAGGGTTAGGGTTAGGGTTAGGGTTAGGGTTAGGGTTAGGGTTAGGGTTAGGGTTAGGGTTAGGGTTAGGGTTAGGGTTAGGGTTAGGGTTAGGGTTAGGGTTAGGGTTAGGGTTAGGGTTAGGGTTAGGGTTAGGGTTAGGGTTAGGGTTAGGGTTAGGGTTAGGGTTAGGGTTAGGGTTAGGGTTAGGGTTAGGGTTAGGGTTAGGGTTAGGGTTAGGGTTAGGGTTAGGGTTAGGGTTAGGGTTAGGGTTAGGGTTAGGGTTAGGGTTAGGGTTAGGGTTAGGGTTAGGGTTAGGGTTAGGGTTAGGGTTAGGGTTAGGGTTAGGGTTAGGGTTAGGGTTAGGGTTAGGGTTAGGGTTAGGGTTAGGGTTAGGGTTAGGGTTAGGGTTAGGGTTAGGGTTAGGGTTAGGGTTAGGGTTAGGGTTAGGGTTAGGGTTAGGGTTAGGGTTAGGGTTAGGGTTAGGGTTAGGGTTAGGGTTAGGGTTAGGGTTAGGGTTAGGGTTAGGGTTAGGGTTAGGGTTAGGGTTAGGGTTAGGGTTAGGGTTAGGGTTAGGGTTAGGGTTAGGGTTAGGGTTAGGGTTAGGGTTAGGGTTAGGGTTAGGGTTAGGGTTAGGGTTAGGGTTAGGGTTAGGGTTAGGGTTAGGGTTAGGGTTAGGGTTAGGGTTAGGGTTAGGGTTAGGGTTAGGGTTAGGGTTAGGGTTAGGGTTAGGGTTAGGGTTAGGGTTAGGGTTAGGGTTAGGGTTAGGGTTAGGGTTAGGGTTAGGGTTAGGGTTAGGGTTAGGGTTAGGGTTAGGGTTAGGGTTAGGGTTAGGGTTAGGGTTAGGGTTAGGGTTAGGGTTAGGGTTAGGGTTAGGGTTAGGGTTAGGGTTAGGGTTAGGGTTAGGGTTCAGGGTTAGGGTTAGGGTTAGGGTTAGGGTTAGGGTTAGGGTTAGGGTTAGGGTTAGGGTTAGGGTTAGGGTTAGGGTTAGGGTTAGGGTTAGGGTTAGGGTTAGGGTTAGGGTTAGGGTTAGGGTTAGGGTTAGGGTTAGGGTTAGGGTTAGGGTTAGGGTTAGGGTTAGGGTTAGGGTTAGGGTTAGGGTTAGGGTTAGGGTTAGGGTTAGGGTTAGGGTTAGGGTTAGGGTTAGGGTTAGGGTTAGGGTTAGGGTTAGGGTTAGGGTTAGGGTTAGGGTTAGGGTTAGGGTTAGGGTTAGGGTTAGGGTTAGGGTTAGGGTTAGGGTTAGGGTTAGGGTTAGGGTTAGGGTTAGGGTTAGGGTTAGGGTTAGGGTTAGGGTTAGGGTTAGGGTTAGGGTTAGGGTTAGGGTTAGGGTTAGGGTTAGGGTTAGGGTTAGGGTTAGGGTTAGGGTTAGGGTTAGGGTTAGGGTTAGGGTTAGGGTTAGGGTTAGGGTTAGGGTTAGGGTTAGGGTTAGGGTTAGGGTTAGGGTTAGGGTTAGGGTTAGGGTTAGGGTTAGGGTTAGGGTTAGGGTTAGGGTTAGGGTTAGGGTTAGGGTTAGGGTTAGGGTTAGGGTTAGGGTTAGGGTTAGGGTTAGGGTTAGGGTTAGGGTTAGGGTTAGGGTTAGGGTTAGGGTTAGGGTTAGGGTTAGGGTTAGGGTTAGGGTTAGGGTTAGGGTTAGGGTTAGGGTTAGGGTTAGGGTTAGGGTTAGGGTTAGGGTTAGGGTTAGGGTTAGGGTTAGGGTTAGGGTTAGGGTTAGGGTTAGGGTTAGGGTTAGGGTTAGGGTTAGGGTTAGGGTTAGGGTTAGGGTTAGGGTTAGGGTTAGGGTTAGGGTTAGGGTTAGGGTTAGGGTTAGGGTTAGGGTTAGGGTTAGGGTTAGGGTTAGGGTTAGGGTTAGGGTTAGGGTTAGGGTTAGGGTTAGGGTTAGGGTTAGGGTTAGGGTTAGGGTTAGGGTTAGGGTTAGGGTTAGGGTTAGGGTTAGGGTTAGGGTTAGGGTTAGGGTTAGGGTTAGGGTTAGGGTTAGGGTTAGGGTTAGGGTTAGGGTTAGGGTTAGGGTTAGGGTTAGGGTTAGGGTTAGGGTTAGGGTTAGGGTTAGGGTTAGGGTTAGGGTTAGGGTTAGGGTTAGGGTTAGGGTTAGGGTTAGGGTTAGGGTTAGGGTTAGGGTTAGGGTTAGGGTTAGGGTTAGGGTTAGGGTTAGGGTTAGGGTTAGGGTTAGGGTTAGGGTTAGGGTTAGGGTTAGGGTTAGGGTTAGGGTTAGGGTTAGGGTTAGGGTTAGGGTTAGGGTTAGGGTTAGGGTTAGGGTTAGGGTTAGGGTTAGGGTTAGGGTTAGGGTTAGGGTTAGGGTTAGGGTTAGGGTTAGGGTTAGGGTTAGGGTTAGGGTTAGGGTTAGGGTTAGGGTTAGGGTTAGGGTTAGGGTTAGGGTTAGGGTTAGGGTTAGGGTTAGGGTTAGGGTTAGGGTTAGGGTTAGGGTTAGGGTTAGGGTTAGGGTTAGGGTTAGGGTTAGGGTTAGGGTTAGGGTTAGGGTTAGGGTTAGGGTTAGGGTTAGGGTTAGGGTTAGGGTTAGGGTTAGGGTTAGGGTTAGGGTTAGGGTTAGGGTTAGGGTTAGGGTTAGGGTTAGGGTTAGGGTTAGGGTTAGGGTTAGGGTTAGGGTTAGGGTTAGGGTTAGGGTTAGGGTTAGGGTTAGGGTTAGGGTTAGGGTTAGGGTTAGGGTTAGGGTTAGGGTTAGGGTTAGGGTTAGGGTTAGGGTTAGGGTTAGGGTTAGGGTTAGGGTTAGGGTTAGGGTTAGGGTTAGGGTTAGGGTTAGGGTTAGGGTTAGGGTTAGGGTTAGGGTTAGGGTTAGGGTTAGGGTTAGGGTTAGGGTTAGGGTTAGGGTTAGGGTTAGGGTTAGGGTTAGGGTTAGGGTTAGGGTTAGGGTTAGGGTTAGGGTTAGGGTTAGGGTTAGGGTTAGGGTTAGGGTTAGGGTTAGGGTTAGGGTTAGGGTTAGGGTTAGGGTTAGGGTTAGGGTTAGGGTTAGGGTTAGGGTTAGGGTTAGGGTTAGGGTTAGGGTTAGGGTTAGGGTTAGGGTTAGGGTTAGGGTTAGGGTTAGGGTTAGGGTTAGGGTTAGGGTTAGGGTTAGGGTTAGGGTTAGGGTTAGGGTTAGGGTTAGGGTTAGGGTTAGGGTTAGGGTTAGGGTTAGGGTTAGGGTTAGGGTTAGGGTTAGGGTTAGGGTTAGGGTTAGGGTTAGGGTTAGGGTTAGGGTTAGGGTTAGGGTTAGGGTTAGGGTTAGGGTTAGGGTTAGGGTTAGGGTTAGGGTTAGGGTTAGGGTTAGGGTTAGGGTTAGGGTTAGGGTTAGGGTTAGGGTTAGGGTTAGGGTTAGGGTTAGGGTTAGGGTTAGGGTTAGGGTTAGGGTTAGGGTTAGGGTTAGGGTTAGGGTTAGGGTTAGGGTTAGGGTTAGGGTTAGGGTTAGGGTTAGGGTTAGGGTTAGGGTTAGGGTTAGGGTTAGGGTTAGGGTTAGGGTTAGGGTTAGGGTTAGGGTTAGGGTTAGGGTTAGGGTTAGGGTTAGGGTTAGGGTTAGGGTTAGGGTTAGGGTTAGGGTTAGGGTTAGGGTTAGGGTTAGGGTTAGGGTTAGGGTTAGGGTTAGGGTTAGGGTTAGGGTTAGGGTTAGGGTTAGGGTTAGGGTTAGGGTTAGGGTTAGGGTTAGGGTTAGGGTTAGGGTTAGGGTTAGGGTTAGGGTTAGGGTTAGGGTTAGGGTTAGGGTTAGGGTTAGGGTTAGGGTTAGGGTTAGGGTTAGGGTTAGGGTTAGGGTTAGGGTTAGGGTTAGGGTTAGGGTTAGGGTTAGGGTTAGGGTTAGGGTTAGGGTTAGGGTTAGGGTTAGGGTTAGGGTTAGGGTTAGGGTTAGGGTTAGGGTTAGGGTTAGGGTTAGGGTTAGGGTTAGGGTTAGGGTTAGGGTTAGGGTTAGGGTTAGGGTTAGGGTTAGGGTTAGGGTTAGGGTTAGGGTTAGGGTTAGGGTTAGGGTTAGGGTTAGGGTTAGGGTTAGGGTTAGGGTTAGGGTTAGGGTTAGGGTTAGGGTTAGGGTTAGGGTTAGGGTTAGGGTTAGGGTTAGGGTTAGGGTTAGGGTTAGGGTTAGGGTTAGGGTTAGGGTTAGGGTTAGGGTTAGGGTTAGGGTTAGGGTTAGGGTTAGGGTTAGGGTTAGGGTTAGGGTTAGGGTTAGGGTTAGGGTTAGGGTTAGGGTTAGGGTTAGGGTTAGGGTTAGGGTTAGGGTTAGGGTTAGGGTTAGGGTTAGGGTTAGGGTTAGGGTTAGGGTTAGGGTTAGGGTTAGGGTTAGGGTTAGGGTTAGGGTTAGGGTTAGGGTTAGGGTTAGGGTTAGGGTTAGGGTTAGGGTTAGGGTTAGGGTTAGGGTTAGGGTTAGGGTTAGGGTTAGGGTTAGGGTTAGGGTTAGGGTTAGGGTTAGGGTTAGGGTTAGGGTTAGGGTTAGGGTTAGGGTTAGGGTTAGGGTTAGGGTTAGGGTTAGGGTTAGGGTTAGGGTTAGGGTTAGGGTTAGGGTTAGGGTTAGGGTTAGGGTTAGGGTTAGGGTTAGGGTTAGGGTTAGGGTTAGGGTTAGGGTTAGGGTTAGGGTTAGGGTTAGGGTTAGGGTTAGGGTTAGGGTTAGGGTTAGGGTTAGGGTTAGGGTTAGGGTTAGGGTTAGGGTTAGGGTTAGGGTTAGGGTTAGGGTTAGGGTTAGGGTTAGGGTTAGGGTTAGGGTTAGGGTTAGGGTTAGGGTTAGGGTTAGGGTTAGGGTTAGGGTTAGGGTTAGGGTTAGGGTTAGGGTTAGGGTTAGGGTTAGGGTTAGGGTTAGGGTTAGGGTTAGGGTTAGGGTTAGGGTTAGGGTTAGGGTTAGGGTTAGGGTTAGGGTTAGGGTTAGGGTTAGGGTTAGGGTTAGGGTTAGGGTTAGGGTTAGGGTTAGGGTTAGGGTTAGGGTTAGGGTTAGGGTTAGGGTTAGGGTTAGGGTTAGGGTTAGGGTTAGGGTTAGGGTTAGGGTTAGGGTTAGGGTTAGGGTTAGGGTTAGGGTTAGGGTTAGGGTTAGGGTTAGGGTTAGGGTTAGGGTTAGGGTTAGGGTTAGGGTTAGGGTTAGGGTTAGGGTTAGGGTTAGGGTTAGGGTTAGGGTTAGGGTTAGGGTTAGGGTTAGGGTTAGGGTTAGGGTTAGGGTTAGGGTTAGGGTTAGGGTTAGGGTTAGGGTTAGGGTTAGGGTTAGGGTTAGGGTTAGGGTTAGGGTTAGGGTTAGGGTTAGGGTTAGGGTTAGGGTTAGGGTTAGGGTTAGGGTTAGGGTTAGGGTTAGGGTTAGGGTTAGGGTTAGGGTTAGGGTTAGGGTTAGGGTTAGGGTTAGGGTTAGGGTTAGGGTTAGGGTTAGGGTTAGGGTTAGGGTTAGGGTTAGGGTTAGGGTTAGGGTTAGGGTTAGGGTTAGGGTTAGGGTTAGGGTTAGGGTTAGGGTTAGGGTTAGGGTTAGGGTTAGGGTTAGGGTTAGGGTTAGGGTTAGGGTTAGGGTTAGGGTTAGGGTTAGGGTTAGGGTTAGGGTTAGGGTTAGGGTTAGGGTTAGGGTTAGGGTTAGGGTTAGGGTTAGGGTTAGGGTTAGGGTTAGGGTTAGGGTTAGGGTTAGGGTTAGGGTTAGGGTTAGGGTTAGGGTTAGGGTTAGGGTTAGGGTTAGGGTTAGGGTTAGGGTTAGGGTTAGGGTTAGGGTTAGGGTTAGGGTTAGGGTTAGGGTTAGGGTTAGGGTTAGGGTTAGGGTTAGGGTTAGGGTTAGGGTTAGGGTTAGGGTTAGGGTTAGGGTTAGGGTTAGGGTTAGGGTTAGGGTTAGGGTTAGGGTTAGGGTTAGGGTTAGGGTTAGGGTTAGGGTTAGGGTTAGGGTTAGGGTTAGGGTTAGGGTTAGGGTTAGGGTTAGGGTTAGGGTTAGGGTTAGGGTTAGGGTTAGGGTTAGGGTTAGGGTTAGGGTTAGGGTTAGGGTTAGGGTTAGGGTTAGGGTTAGGGTTAGGGTTAGGGTTAGGGTTAGGGTTAGGGTTAGGGTTAGGGTTAGGGTTAGGGTTAGGGTTAGGGTTAGGGTTAGGGTTAGGGTTAGGGTTAGGGTTAGGGTTAGGGTTAGGGTTAGGGTTAGGGTTAGGGTTAGGGTTAGGGTTAGGGTTAGGGTTAGGGTTAGGGTTAGGGTTAGGGTTAGGGTTAGGGTTAGGGTTAGGGTTAGGGTTAGGGTTAGGGTTAGGGTTAGGGTTAGGGTTAGGGTTAGGGTTAGGGTTAGGGTTAGGGTTAGGGTTAGGGTTAGGGTTAGGGTTAGGGTTAGGGTTAGGGTTAGGGTTAGGGTTAGGGTTAGGGTTAGGGTTAGGGTTAGGGTTAGGGTTAGGGTTAGGGTTAGGGTTAGGGTTAGGGTTAGGGTTAGGGTTAGGGTTAGGGTTAGGGTTAGGGTTAGGGTTAGGGTTAGGGTTAGGGTTAGGGTTAGGGTTAGGGTTAGGGTTAGGGTTAGGGTTAGGGTTAGGGTTAGGGTTAGGGTTAGGGTTAGGGTTAGGGTTAGGGTTAGGGTTAGGGTTAGGGTTAGGGTTAGGGTTAGGGTTAGGGTTAGGGTTAGGGTTAGGGTTAGGGTTAGGGTTAGGGTTAGGGTTAGGGTTAGGGTTAGGGTTAGGGTTAGGGTTAGGGTTAGGGTTAGGGTTAGGGTTAGGGTTAGGGTTAGGGTTAGGGTTAGGGTTAGGGTTAGGGTTAGGGTTAGGGTTAGGGTTAGGGTTAGGGTTAGGGTTAGGGTTAGGGTTAGGGTTAGGGTTAGGGTTAGGGTTAGGGTTAGGGTTAGGGTTAGGGTTAGGGTTAGGGTTAGGGTTAGGGTTAGGGTTAGGGTTAGGGTTAGGGTTAGGGTTAGGGTTAGGGTTAGGGTTAGGGTTAGGGTTAGGGTTAGGGTTAGGGTTAGGGTTAGGGTTAGGGTTAGGGTTAGGGTTAGGGTTAGGGTTAGGGTTAGGGTTAGGGTTAGGGTTAGGGTTAGGGTTAGGGTTAGGGTTAGGGTTAGGGTTAGGGTTAGGGTTAGGGTTAGGGTTAGGGTTAGGGTTAGGGTTAGGGTTAGGGTTAGGGTTAGGGTTAGGGTTAGGGTTAGGGTTAGGGTTAGGGTTAGGGTTAGGGTTAGGGTTAGGGTTAGGGTTAGGGTTAGGGTTAGGGTTAGGGTTAGGGTTAGGGTTAGGGTTAGGGTTAGGGTTAGGGTTAGGGTTAGGGTTAGGGTTAGGGTTAGGGTTAGGGTTAGGGTTAGGGTTAGGGTTAGGGTTAGGGTTAGGGTTAGGGTTAGGGTTAGGGTTAGGGTTAGGGTTAGGGTTAGGGTTAGGGTTAGGGTTAGGGTTAGGGTTAGGGTTAGGGTTAGGGTTAGGGTTAGGGTTAGGGTTAGGGTTAGGGTTAGGGTTAGGGTTAGGGTTAGGGTTAGGGTTAGGGTTAGGGTTAGGGTTAGGGTTAGGGTTAGGGTTAGGGTTAGGGTTAGGGTTAGGGTTAGGGTTAGGGTTAGGGTTAGGGTTAGGGTTAGGGTTAGGGTTAGGGTTAGGGTTAGGGTTAGGGTTAGGGTTAGGGTTAGGGTTAGGGTTAGGGTTAGGGTTAGGGTTAGGGTTAGGGTTAGGGTTAGGGTTAGGGTTAGGGTTAGGGTTAGGGTTAGGGTTAGGGTTAGGGTTAGGGTTAGGGTTAGGGTTAGGGTTAGGGTTAGGGTTAGGGTTAGGGTTAGGGTTAGGGTTAGGGTTAGGGTTAGGGTTAGGGTTAGGGTTAGGGTTAGGGTTAGGGTTAGGGTTAGGGTTAGGGTTAGGGTTAGGGTTAGGGTTAGGGTTAGGGTTAGGGTTAGGGTTAGGGTTAGGGTTAGGGTTAGGGTTAGGGTTAGGGTTAGGGTTAGGGTTAGGGTTAGGGTTAGGGTTAGGGTTAGGGTTAGGGTTAGGGTTAGGGTTAGGGTTAGGGTTAGGGTTAGGGTTAGGGTTAGGGTTAGGGTTAGGGTTAGGGTTAGGGTTAGGGTTAGGGTTAGGGTTAGGGTTAGGGTTAGGGTTAGGGTTAGGGTTAGGGTTAGGGTTAGGGTTAGGGTTAGGGTTAGGGTTAGGGTTAGGGTTAGGGTTAGGGTTAGGGTTAGGGTTAGGGTTAGGGTTAGGGTTAGGGTTAGGGTTAGGGTTAGGGTTAGGGTTAGGGTTAGGGTTAGGGTTAGGGTTAGGGTTAGGGTTAGGGTTAGGGTTAGGGTTAGGGTTAGGGTTAGGGTTAGGGTTAGGGTTAGGGTTAGGGTTAGGGTTAGGGTTAGGGTTAGGGTTAGGGTTAGGGTTAGGGTTAGGGTTAGGGTTAGGGTTAGGGTTAGGGTTAGGGTTAGGGTTAGGGTTAGGGTTAGGGTTAGGGTTAGGGTTAGGGTTAGGGTTAGGGTTAGGGTTAGGGTTAGGGTTAGGGTTAGGGTTAGGGTTAGGGTTAGGGTTAGGGTTAGGGTTAGGGTTAGGGTTAGGGTTAGGGTTAGGGTTAGGGTTAGGGTTAGGGTTAGGGTTAGGGTTAGGGTTAGGGTTAGGGTTAGGGTTAGGGTTAGGGTTAGGGTTAGGGTTAGGGTTAGGGTTAGGGTTAGGGTTAGGGTTAGGGTTAGGGTTAGGGTTAGGGTTAGGGTTAGGGTTAGGGTTAGGGTTAGGGTTAGGGTTAGGGTTAGGGTTAGGGTTAGGGTTAGGGTTAGGGTTAG
>NC_141251.1:0-15000 GCF_054856555.1 Leptonotus elevatus
AACCCTAACCCTAACCCTAACCCTAACCCTAACCCTAACCCTAACCCTAACCCTAACCCTAACCCTAACCCTAACCCTAACCCTAACCCTAACCCTAACCCTAACCCTAACCCTAACCCTAACCCTAACCCTAACCCTAACCCTAACCCTAACCCTAACCCTAACCCTAACCCTAACCCTAACCCTAACCCTAACCCTAACCCTAACCCTAACCCTAACCCTAACCCTAACCCTAACCCTAACCCTAACCCTAACCCTAACCCTAACCCTAACCCTAACCCTAACCCTAACCCTAACCCTAACCCTAACCCTAACCCTAACCCTAACCCTAACCCTAACCCTAACCCTAACCCTAACCCAACCCTAACCCTAACCCTAACCCTAACCCTAACCCTAACCCTAACCCTAACCCTAACCCTAACCCTAACCCAACCCTAACCCTAACCCTAACCCTAACCCTAACCCTAACCCTAACCCTAACCCTAACCCTAACCCTAACCCTAACCCTAACCCTAACCCTAACCCTAACCCTAACCCTAACCCTAACCCTAACCCTAACCCTAACCCTAACCCTAACCCTAACCCTAACCCTAACCCTAACCCTAACCCTAACCCTAACCCTAACCCTAACCCTAACCCTAACCCTAACCCTAACCCTAACCCTAACCCTAACCCTAACCCTAACCCTAACCCTAACCCTAACCCTAACCCTAACCCTAACCCTAACCCTAACCCTAACCCTAACCCTAACCCTAACCCTAACCCTAACCCTAACCCTAACCCTAACCCTAACCCTAACCCTAACCCTAACCCTAACCCTAACCCTAACCCTAACCCTAACCCTAACCCTAACCCTAACCCTAACCCTAACCCTAACCCTAACCCTAACCCTAACCCTAACCCTAACCCTAACCCTAACCCTAACCCTAACCCTAACCCTAACCCTAACCCTAACCCTAACCCTAACCCTAACCCTAACCCTAACCCTAACCCTAACCCTAACCCTAACCCTAACCCTAACCCTAACCCTAACCCTAACCCTAACCCTAACCCTAACCCTAACCCTAACCCTAACCCTAACCCTAACCCTAACCCTAACCCTAACCCTAACCCTAACCCTAACCCTAACCCTAACCCTAACCCTAACCCTAACCCTAACCCTAACCCTAACCCTAACCCTAACCCTAACCCTAACCCTAACCCTAACCCTAACCCTAACCCTAACCCTAACCCTAACCCTAACCCTAACCCTAACCCTAACCCTAACCCTAACCCTAACCCTAACCCTAACCCTAACCCTAACCCTAACCCTAACCCTAACCCTAACCCTAACCCTAACCCTAACCCTAACCCTAACCCTAACCCTAACCCTAACCCTAACCCTAACCCTAACCCTAACCCTAACCCTAACCCTAACCCTAACCCTAACCCTAACCCTAACCCTAACCCTAACCCTAACCCTAACCCTAACCCTAACCCTAACCCTAACCCTAACCCTAACCCTAACCCTAACCCTAACCCTAACCCTAACCCTAACCCTAACCCTAACCCTAACCCTAACCCTAACCCTAACCCTAACCCTAACCCTAACCCTAACCCTAACCCTAACCCTAACCCTAACCCTAACCCTAACCCTAACCCTAACCCTAACCCTAACCCTAACCCTAACCCTAACCCTAACCCTAACCCTAACCCTAACCCTAACCCTAACCCTAACCCTAACCCTAACCCTAACCCTAACCCTAACCCTAACCCTAACCCTAACCCTAACCCTAACCCTAACCCTAACCCTAACCCTAACCCTAACCCTAACCCTAACCCTAACCCTAACCCTAACCCTAACCCTAACCCTAACCCTAACCCTAACCCTAACCCTAACCCTAACCCTAACCCTAACCCTAACCCTAACCCTAACCCTAACCCTAACCCTAACCCTAACCCTAACCCTAACCCTAACCCTAACCCTAACCCTAACCCTAACCCTAACCCTAACCCTAACCCTAACCCTAACCCTAACCCTAACCCTAACCCTAACCCTAACCCTAACCCTAACCCTAACCCTAACCCTAACCCTAACCCTAACCCTAACCCTAACCCTAACCCTAACCCTAACCCTAACCCTAACCCTAACCCTAACCCTAACCCTAACCCTAACCCTAACCCTAACCCTAACCCTAACCCTAACCCTAACCCTAACCCTAACCCTAACCCTAACCCTAACCCTAACCCTAACCCTAACCCTAACCCTAACCCTAACCCTAACCCTAACCCTAACCCTAACCCTAACCCTAACCCTAACCCTAACCCTAACCCTAACCCTAACCCTAACCCTAACCCTAACCCTAACCCTAACCCTAACCCTAACCCTAACCCTAACCCTAACCCTAACCCTAACCCTAACCCTAACCCTAACCCTAACCCTAACCCTAACCCTAACCCTAACCCTAACCCTAACCCTAACCCTAACCCTAACCCTAACCCTAACCCTAACCCTAACCCTAACCCTAACCCTAACCCTAACCCTAACCCTAACCCTAACCCTAACCCTAACCCTAACCCTAACCCTAACCCTAACCCTAACCCTAACCCTAACCCTAACCCTAACCCTAACCCTAACCCTAACCCTAACCCTAACCCTAACCCTAACCCTAACCCTAACCCTAACCCTAACCCTAACCCTAACCCTAACCCTAACCCTAACCCTAACCCTAACCCTAACCCTAACCCTAACCCTAACCCTAACCCTAACCCTAACCCTAACCCTAACCCTAACCCTAACCCTAACCCTAACCCTAACCCTAACCCTAACCCTAACCCTAACCCTAACCCTAACCCTAACCCTAACCCTAACCCTAACCCTAACCCTAACCCTAACCCTAACCCTAACCCTAACCCTAACCCTAACCCTAACCCTAACCCTAACCCTAACCCTAACCCTAACCCTAACCCTAACCCTAACCCTAACCCTAACCCTAACCCTAACCCTAACCCTAACCCTAACCCTAACCCTAACCCTAACCCTAACCCTAACCCTAACCCTAACCCTAACCCTAACCCTAACCCTAACCCTAACCCTAACCCTAACCCTAACCCTAACCCTAACCCTAACCCTAACCCTAACCCTAACCCTAACCCTAACCCTAACCCTAACCCTAACCCTAACCCTAACCCTAACCCTAACCCTAACCCTAACCCTAACCCTAACCCTAACCCTAACCCTAACCCTAACCCTAACCCTAACCCTAACCCTAACCCTAACCCTAACCCTAACCCTAACCCTAACCCTAACCCTAACCCTAACCCTAACCCTAACCCTAACCCTAACCCTAACCCTAACCCTAACCCTAACCCTAACCCTAACCCTAACCCTAACCCTAACCCTAACCCTAACCCTAACCCTAACCCTAACCCTAACCCTAACCCTAACCCTAACCCTAACCCTAACCCTAACCCTAACCCTAACCCTAACCCTAACCCTAACCCTAACCCTAACCCTAACCCTAACCCTAACCCTAACCCTAACCCTAACCCTAACCCTAACCCTAACCCTAACCCTAACCCTAACCCTAACCCTAACCCTAACCCTAACCCTAACCCTAACCCTAACCCTAACCCTAACCCTAACCCTAACCCTAACCCTAACCCTAACCCTAACCCTAACCCTAACCCTAACCCTAACCCTAACCCTAACCCTAACCCTAACCCTAACCCTAACCCTAACCCTAACCCTAACCCTAACCCTAACCCTAACCCTAACCCTAACCCTAACCCTAACCCTAACCCTAACCCTAACCCTAACCCTAACCCTAACCCTAACCCTAACCCTAACCCTAACCCTAACCCTAACCCTAACCCTAACCCTAACCCTAACCCTAACCCTAACCCTAACCCTAACCCTAACCCTAACCCTAACCCTAACCCTAACCCTAACCCTAACCCTAACCCTAACCCTAACCCTAACCCTAACCCTAACCCTAACCCTAACCCTAACCCTAACCCTAACCCTAACCCTAACCCTAACCCTAACCCTAACCCTAACCCTAACCCTAACCCTAACCCTAACCCTAACCCTAACCCTAACCCTAACCCTAACCCTAACCCTAACCCTAACCCTAACCCTAACCCTAACCCTAACCCTAACCCTAACCCTAACCCTAACCCTAACCCTAACCCTAACCCTAACCCTAACCCTAACCCTAACCCTAACCCTAACCCTAACCCTAACCCTAACCCTAACCCTAACCCTAACCCTAACCCTAACCCTAACCCTAACCCTAACCCTAACCCTAACCCTAACCCTAACCCTAACCCTAACCCTAACCCTAACCCTAACCCTAACCCTAACCCTAACCCTAACCCTAACCCTAACCCTAACCCTAACCCTAACCCTAACCCTAACCCTAACCCTAACCCTAACCCTAACCCTAACCCTAACCCTAACCCTAACCCTAACCCTAACCCTAACCCTAACCCTAACCCTAACCCTAACCCTAACCCTAACCCTAACCCTAACCCTAACCCTAACCCTAACCCTAACCCTAACCCTAACCCTAACCCTAACCCTAACCCTAACCCTAACCCTAACCCTAACCCTAACCCTAACCCTAACCCTAACCCTAACCCTAACCCTAACCCTAACCCTAACCCTAACCCTAACCCTAACCCTAACCCTAACCCTAACCCTAACCCTAACCCTAACCCTAACCCTAACCCTAACCCTAACCCTAACCCTAACCCTAACCCTAACCCTAACCCTAACCCTAACCCTAACCCTAACCCTAACCCTAACCCTAACCCTAACCCTAACCCTAACCCTAACCCTAACCCTAACCCTAACCCTAACCCTAACCCTAACCCTAACCCTAACCCTAACCCTAACCCTAACCCTAACCCTAACCCTAACCCTAACCCTAACCCTAACCCTAACCCTAACCCTAACCCTAACCCTAACCCTAACCCTAACCCTAACCCTAACCCTAACCCTAACCCTAACCCTAACCCTAACCCTAACCCTAACCCTAACCCTAACCCTAACCCTAACCCTAACCCTAACCCTAACCCTAACCCTAACCCTAACCCTAACCCTAACCCTAACCCTAACCCTAACCCTAACCCTAACCCTAACCCTAACCCTAACCCTAACCCTAACCCTAACCCTAACCCTAACCCTAACCCTAACCCTAACCCTAACCCTAACCCTAACCCTAACCCTAACCCTAACCCTAACCCTAACCCTAACCCTAACCCTAACCCTAACCCTAACCCTAACCCTAACCCTAACCCTAACCCTAACCCTAACCCTAACCCTAACCCTAACCCTAACCCTAACCCTAACCCTAACCCTAACCCTAACCCTAACCCTAACCCTAACCCTAACCCTAACCCTAACCCTAACCCTAACCCTAACCCTAACCCTAACCCTAACCCTAACCCTAACCCTAACCCTAACCCTAACCCTAACCCTAACCCTAACCCTAACCCTAACCCTAACCCTAACCCTAACCCTAACCCTAACCCTAACCCTAACCCTAACCCTAACCCTAACCCTAACCCTAACCCTAACCCTAACCCTAACCCTAACCCTAACCCTAACCCTAACCCTAACCCTAACCCTAACCCTAACCCTAACCCTAACCCTAACCCTAACCCTAACCCTAACCCTAACCCTAACCCTAACCCTAACCCTAACCCTAACCCTAACCCTAACCCTAACCCTAACCCTAACCCTAACCCTAACCCTAACCCTAACCCTAACCCTAACCCTAACCCTAACCCTAACCCTAACCCTAACCCTAACCCTAACCCTAACCCTAACCCTAACCCTAACCCTAACCCTAACCCTAACCCTAACCCTAACCCTAACCCTAACCCTAACCCTAACCCTAACCCTAACCCTAACCCTAACCCTAACCCTAACCCTAACCCTAACCCTAACCCTAACCCTAACCCTAACCCTAACCCTAACCCTAACCCTAACCCTAACCCTAACCCTAACCCTAACCCTAACCCTAACCCTAACCCTAACCCTAACCCTAACCCTAACCCTAACCCTAACCCTAACCCTAACCCTAACCCTAACCCTAACCCTAACCCTAACCCTAACCCTAACCCTAACCCTAACCCTAACCCTAACCCTAACCCTAACCCTAACCCTAACCCTAACCCTAACCCTAACCCTAACCCTAACCCTAACCCTAACCCTAACCCTAACCCTAACCCTAACCCTAACCCTAACCCTAACCCTAACCCTAACCCTAACCCTAACCCTAACCCTAACCCTAACCCTAACCCTAACCCTAACCCTAACCCTAACCCTAACCCTAACCCTAACCCTAACCCTAACCCTAACCCTAACCCTAACCCTAACCCTAACCCTAACCCTAACCCTAACCCTAACCCTAACCCTAACCCTAACCCTAACCCTAACCCTAACCCTAACCCTAACCCTAACCCTAACCCTAACCCTAACCCTAACCCTAACCCTAACCCTAACCCTAACCCTAACCCTAACCCTAACCCTAACCCTAACCCTAACCCTAACCCTAACCCTAACCCTAACCCTAACCCTACCCTAACCCTAACCCTAACCCTAACCCTAACCCTAACCCTAACCCTACCCTAACCCTAACCCTAACCCTAACCCTAACCCTAACCCTAACCCTAACCCTAAACCCTAACCCTAACCCTAACCCTAACCCTAACCCTAACCCTAACCCTAAGCCCCAACCCTGGCCCTAACCCTAACCCCAGCCCTAACCCTAACCCCAGCCCTAACCCCAACCCTAACCCCAGCCCTAACCTCAACCCTAACCTCAACCTTAACCCCAGCCCTGGCCCTAACCCCAACCCTAGCCCCAGCCCTAACCTCAACCCTAGCCCCAGCCCTAGCCCCAACCCTAACCTCAACCCTAACCCCAACCCTGGCCCTAACCCTAACCTCAACCCTAACCTTAACCCTAACCCCAACCCTAACCTCAACCTTAACCCCAGCCCTGGCCCTAACCCCAACCCTAGCCCCAGCCCTAACCTCAACCCTAGCCCCAGCCCTAACCCTAGCCCTAACCCCAACCCTAACCCTAACCCCAACCTGTCTCAGGTATGGTGTTCAACTTTCCCCAGCACAAATGCCTAACCTCAACCACGTTGAGTCTGGTGCGAGCCCTGTTTTCGGTTTCTGTGTACACCCTATCCCGGTCTGAAAACCTAACCTCAACCATGGTGGTTCCTATATAAATCCTGCTTTGGTCTAAACCATAAACCCAACCAGTGGAGGGAGTTATAGAAACCCTGATTAATTTCATAGCCCTAAATCCTAAAGGCCTAACTCCAGCTAATCCAATCACAGTGTGTGACACCTCGAATAATAACCTTAGCTAGACGGACGACCGTGGAGAACTTGGCTTTGATACCGTTTGGTAGGGATTATTGGATGGGTTTCTCAAAAAGGGAAATGATAACCCAACCAGTGGAGGGAGTTATAGAAACCCTGATTAATTTCATAGCCCTAAATCCTAAAGGCCTAACTCCAGCTAATCCAATCACAGTGGGTAACACCTCGAATAATAACCGTGGAGAACTTGGCTTTGATACCGTTTGGTAGGGATTATTGGATGGGTTTCTCAAAAAGGGAAATGATTATGAAGAGTACAGGTTCAACAAGAGCCAAACACATTTTGGTTATTAAGAAGTTTTATGAAACCGAGGTGAGACATAAGCACAAGAGTTGCAGAATAACGAGCGCCGGCCAGTGCCTTGCCCTAGGGTACCTTGACAACCGTCCAGTCTAATGATGAGGCGGGAGGTACTCGGGAGTTAACCCCTTTCCAAAAACCTAACCCAGCCAGAGCCTTCGGAGGGTCGGACTCGGTCAAAGCAGTATGTGTCTCACCATGTAATTTAAATATACTGTTATGTGTACGTGTTATTATGTATGCAAACATCAAGCTTTTTCAAGAAATGTGAACGGGATCTTGTTCACATAATTGACTCTTTATAATATCAACTAAAGGGTAGCCTCACAAATATGTCATTCCCTGATATCTTTTATACACAATAGAAAAATGTTCATGTTCAACTACTTTCACTCTTCTTCCCATTCTTCCCTCAGAATAGGAGGGAGTCAGTGGGAGGTTGGAGTCGCCAGCCCGGTCCGGCTACGGAGGGCTCGGTCCGTACAGACCCCTCTCCGAGACTCTAACCTCTCCTTCTCAAAGATTCATTTCCTCCCACTCTTTCTTCCCCCCACACGCACACACACACACACACACACACTCTCTCTTTTCTTTCTCCCCGGCATCACTGTTTCTCACTATTTCTTCTATTTTTCTTTTTTCTCTCTCTCTCTTCCTTCCTCATTAAAATAAATTTGTACTCAAGGATTTAATTAATAAACTTTGGAATTTTCTTCTAACTAACTCGTTTTTTGACTCCTTCTGTAGGCTGGAGAGATTGGTTTAATTTGAACGATTTCTCAGGTTGACCACTGGATGGCGGTAGGGTTCAATATATGGACTCCAAATGAATATAAAAAGTAACACTTATGGACAAATAGCCATAAAACTGGAAAGTCTTAATGGCCTTTAGAAAGTATGTGATTATAAGGTAATTTTTATACAATATGGAATTCATAGTTCTCTTAAAAGAACTACGAATTGTTAGGGATTTCTGATGGAAAGAAAATCACATGATGGAATTTGATTTATTGGTCATTATAAAACATTAACATGGAAATTTTGTTTCTCTTAGGAACTTTGATTTGGAAATAACAAAATGGTGGAAAGAAAATCACATTAGGGTCAAATCGTTTCTTAATTGGCAAACCGTTTGATATGGAGAAATTTGCATAATTGGGGCTCTCAGGTTAGGGAGGAGTTAGAGGGGAGTTCGTGGAAATTACCCAGAACACACTGCATATTCCGTTTTAAAATAAGGCTTTAAATCGTTGGTATAAATGGATGGGATTCTGAGAATTTGGATTTAATAACTAAAGATGATATTAGAGATTAAAACCCGAGGGTTTATTTGAAGAAAGATTATAAGAGTTTGACACCGTAATTTTAAAGGGTACTGATAAGAATGACCTCCAGGGATTTGTCGTCTCGGTGGTTAGGACAAACCATCCTGATCCAGATTGGTAAGTACATGCAGTTTGTTCTGGTGTATTTCTTATGCAGTTTTGAATACCAGGGGCTTTGCGGTGTATGTAGCACTGGTACTTTTCCAACTTACTCTTTCTTCTTTTCTCTTTCTTTCTGACTTTTGCCTTATCTCTTTCTTTCCTTCGTTCTCTTTCCCTTTCTCTCTTGGCCTTTCCCTTTGTCTTTTTTTCTCTCTTTCTCTTCTTATCCACTGTACATTACCCTAATTTGATCTCCGTTTATTTTTTGATTTTTTCTCGTTTTGTTTCTCTCGTTCTCTCCTTTTTTCTGGTAATAACTTTGTTCTCTCTCTCTTGTTTTCTCTCTCTCTCTCTCTCTCTCTTTCTCTCTCTCTTTCTCCCTCGCTCTCTTGCTCTCTCTCTCTCTCTTGCTCTTTCTCTCTCTCTTGCTCTTTCTCTCTCTCTCTCTCTCTCTCTCTCTCCCTGTCTCTCTCTCTCTCCCTGTCTCTCTGTCTCTCTCTCTCTCTCTCTCTCTCTCTCTTAGCTGGCCCTACACCTGCCTAAAACCTAACTTATGTTCTTTAGCGACATCTTTTGGGGATAATCGCTCCTGTAGCAACATACTAGTTACAATTGAGAACGATTCATCCTACGGCAACTGCCCTCGGCTGAAGGTGAGTACCTTTTATACATCTGAGCATAAAACATATACAAAACTGAGGATGAAAATCAGTTAGGGAGGGAGGTAATACTTTACTTCATAGAAGGTGTATAATGGGTACCACTTAAATGGTATATAATGAAATACCGTATGTTTGATGTAAAAACTTCTGGACAGGACACAAGGTCGGACTGACAATTTCAGCTCCCTTGGGAGTGAAAAACAGGTACTAAAGACTGGGTTTGAAAAAAGCAGGTCGATGGTCTTGCATAAACTCCATTAGCCTCTGGGGTAATCCCGGAAGGTCACCAATAGAGGGAGACATTTCACTAAAAAGCAAGATGACAATGAAACGGGAGAAAATGGCAAAAATCTATCAAAGCATGGAATGATTTTTATGGGACCTTGTTGGACAATGAACTTCACATGTCATAGTTTAAACATAAAATAGGACAAATTTAAAATACAATTTCCAAATGGGGTATTACATGGATGTTTTTTTCACTAAGTGTACAATTGCTTACAATGGACTTGGATAACAGAAGAATTGAAGGAGATCAATTGAATTGGATTTAAAATAGAGGAACACACCCCGGAGCTTGATCAACTCTGGCGGGGCCGTCCTTGGGTGAGGGTGTCTAGTGATAATGGCCGAAACACCCTATGATCTCAAGGTTCATTACTGATGATGTGTTCCTACCCTAAATCACAGCAGGGACACTATAAATCTGATAATGGAAATAGAAACTAATACCCTGCTGTAATCATTACAGTATTAATAATTTTTCACTTAATTTAAAAATATTTGTTTTTGGACCTTTTTTGTGGGGCTAATTATGGTTTCATGGGAGGTTAAAATCCAGCTCTTATCCCTAACCCCAACCCTAGCCCCTAACCCTAACCTCAACCCTAACCCTAGCCCTAACCTCAACCCTAACCCCAGCCCTAACCCCAGCCCTAACCCCAACCCTAACCTCAACCCTAACCCCAGCTAATCTGGGAATGGAAATAGAAACTAATACCCTGCTGTAATCATTACAGTAATAATAATTTTTCACTTAATTTAAAAATACTTGTTTTTGGACCTTTTTTGTGGGGCTAATTATGGTTTCATGGGAGGTTAAAATCCAGCCCTTATCCCTAACCCCAACCCTAGCCCTTATCCCTAACCCCAACCCTAGCCCCTATCCCTTATCCCTAACCCTAACCTCAACCCTGACCCCAACCCTAGCCCCGACCCTAGCCTCAGCCCTAGCCCCAACCCTGGCCCTAACCCTAACCCCAGCCCTAACCCTAACCCCAGCCCTAACCCCAACCCTAACCCCAGCCCTAACCCTAACCCCAGCCCTAACCCCAACCCTAACCCCAGCCCTAACCTCAACCCTAACCTCAACCTTAACCCCAGCCCTGGCCCTAACCCCAACCCTAGCCCCAGCCCTAACCTCAACCCTAGCCCCAGCCCTAGCCCCAACCCTAACCTCAACCCTAACCCCAACCCTGGCCCTAACCCTAACCTCAACCCTAACCTTAACCCTAACCCCAACCCTAACCTCAACCTTAACCCCAGCCCTGGCCCTAACCCCAACCCTAGCCCCAGCCCTAACCTCAACCCTAGCCCCAGCCCTAACCCTAGCCCTAACCCCAACCCTAACCCTAACCCCAACCTGTCTCAGGTATGGTGTTCAACTTTCCCCAGCACAAATGCCTAACCTCAACCACGTTGAGTCTGGTGCGAGCCCTGTTTTCGGTTTCTGTGTACACCCTATCCCGGTCTGAAAACCTAACCTCAACCATGGTGGTTCCTATATAAATCCTGCTTTGGTCTAAACCATAAACCCAACCAGTGGAGGGAGTTATAGAAACCCTGATTAATTTCATAGCCCTAAATCCTAAAGGCCTAACTCCAGCTAATCCAATCACAGTGTGTGACACCTCGAATAATAACCTTAGCTAGACGGACGACCGTGGAGAACTTGGCTTTGATACCGTTTGGTAGGGATTATTGGATGGGTTTCTCAAAAAGGGAAATGATAACCCAACCAGTGGAGGGAGTTATAGAAACCCTGATTAATTTCATAGCCCTAAATCCTAAAGGCCTAACTCCAGCTAATCCAATCACAGTGGGTAACACCTCGAATAATAACCGTGGAGAACTTGGCTTTGATACCGTTTGGTAGGGATTATTGGATGGGTTTCTCAAAAAGGGAAATGATTATGAAGAGTACAGGTTCAACAAGAGCCAAACACATTTTGGTTATTAAGAAGTTTTATGAAACCGAGGTGAGACATAAGCACAAGAGTTGCAGAATAACGAGCGCCGGCCAGTGCCTTGCCCTAGGGTACCTTGACAACCGTCCAGTCTAATGATGAGGCGGGAGGTACTCGGGAGTTAACCCCTTTCCAAAAACCTAACCCAGCCAGAGCCTTCGGAGGGTCGGACTCGGTCAAAGCAGTATGTGTCTCACCATGTAATTTAAATATACTGTTATGTGTACGTGTTATTATGTATGCAAACATCAAGCTTTTTCAAGAAATGTGAACGGGATCTTGTTCACATAATTGACTCTTTATAATATCAACTAAAGGGTAGCCTCACAAATATGTCATTCCCTGATATCTTTTATACACAATAGAAAAATGTTCATGTTCAACTACTTTCACTCTTCTTCCCATTCTTCCCTCAGAATAGGAGGGAGTCAGTGGGAGGTTGGAGTCGCCAGCCCGGTCCGGCTACGGAGGGCTCGGTCCGTACAGACCCCTCTCCGAGACTCTAACCTCTCCTTCTCAAAGATTCATTTCCTCCCACTCTTTCTTCCCCCCACACGCACACACACACACACACACACACTCTCTCTTTTCTTTCTCCCCGGCATCACTGTTTCTCACTATTTCTTCTATTTTTCTTTTTTCTCTCTCTCTCTTCCTTCCTCATTAAAATAAATTTGTACTCAAGGATTTAATTAATAAACTTTGGAATTTTCTTCTAACTAACTCGTTTTTTGACTCCTTCTGTAGGCTGGAGAGATTGGTTTAATTTGAACGATTTCTCAGGTTGACCACTGGATGGCGGTAGGGTTCAATATATGGACTCCAAATGAATATAAAAAGTAACACTTATGGACAAATAGCCATAAAACTGGAAAGTCTTAATGGCCTTTAGAAAGTATGTGATTATAAGGTAATTTTTATACAATATGGAATTCATAGTTCTCTTAAAAGAACTACGAATTGTTAGGGATTTCTGATGGAAAGAAAATCACATGATGGAATTTGATTTATTGGTCATTATAAAACATTAACATGGAAATTTTGTTTCTCTTAGGAACTTTGATTTGGAAATAACAAAATGGTGGAAAGAAAATCACATTAGGGTCAAATCGTTTCTTAATTGGCAAACCGTTTGATATGGAGAAATTTGCATAATTGGGGCTCTCAGGTTAGGGAGGAGTTAGAGGGGAGTTCGTGGAAATTACCCAGAACACACTGCATATTCCGTTTTAAAATAAGGCTTTAAATCGTTGGTATAAATGGATGGGATTCTGAGAATTTGGATTTAATAACTAAAGATGATATTAGAGATTAAAACCCGAGGGTTTATTTGAAGAAAGATTATAAGAGTTTGACACCGTAATTTTAAAGGGTACTGATAAGAATGACCTCCAGGGATTTGTCGTCTCGGTGGTTAGGACAAACCATCCTGATCCAGATTGGTAAGTACATGCAGTTTGTTCTGGTGTATTTCTTATGCAGTTTTGAATACCAGGGGCTTTGCGGTGTATGTAGCACTGGTACTTTTCCAACTTACTCTTTCTTCTTTTCTCTTTCTTTCTGACTTTTGCCTTATCTCTTTCTTTCCTTCGTTCTCTTTCCCTTTCTCTCTTGGCCTTTCCCTTTGTCTTTTTTTCTCTCTTTCTCTTCTTATCCACTGTACATTACCCTAATTTGATCTCCGTTTATTTTTTGATTTTTTCTCGTTTTGTTTCTCTCGTTCTCTCCTTTTTTCTGGTAATAACTTTGTTCTCTCTCTCTTGTTTTCTCTCTCTCTCTCTCTCTCTCTTTCTCTCTCTCTTTCTCCCTCGCTCTCTTGCTCTCTCTCTCTCTCTTGCTCTTTCTCTCTCTCTTGCTCTTTCTCTCTCTCTCTCTCTCTCTCTCTCTCCCTGTCTCTCTCTCTCTCCCTGTCTCTCTGTCTCTCTCTCTCTCTCTCTCTCTCTCTCTTAGCTGGCCCTACACCTGCCTAAAACCTAACTTATGTTCTTTAGCGACATCTTTTGGGGATAATCGCTCCTGTAGCAACATACTAGTTACAATTGAGAACGATTCATCCTACGGCAACTGCCCTCGGCTGAAGGTGAGTACCTTTTATACATCTGAGCATAAAACATATACAAAACTGAGGATGAAAATCAGTTAGGGAGGGAGGTAATACTTTACTTCATAGAAGGTGTATAATGGGTACCACTTAAATGGTATATAATGAAATACCGTATGTTTGATGTAAAAACTTCTGGACAGGACACAAGGTCGGACTGACAATTTCAGCTCCCTTGGGAGTGAAAAACAGGTACTAAAGACTGGGTTTGAAAAAAGCAGGTCGATGGTCTTGCATAAACTCCATTAGCCTCTGGGGTAATCCCGGAAGGTCACCAATAGAGGGAGACATTTCACTAAAAAGCAAGATGACAATGAAACGGGAGAAAATGGCAAAAATCTATCAAAGCATGGAATGATTTTTATGGGACCTTGTTGGACAATGAACTTCACATGTCATAGTTTAAACATAAAATAGGACAAATTTAAAATACAATTTCCAAATGGGGTATTACATGGATGTTTTTTTCACTAAGTGTACAATTGCTTACAATGGACTTGGATAACAGAAGAATTGAAGGAGATCAATTGAATTGGATTTAAAATAGAGGAACACACCCCGGAGCTTGATCAACTCTGGCGGGGCCGTCCTTGGGTGAGGGTGTCTAGTGATAATGGCCGAAACACCCTATGATCTCAAGGTTCATTACTGATGATGTGTTCCTACCCTAAATCACAGCAGGGACACTATAAATCTGATAATGGAAATAGAAACTAATACCCTGCTGTAATCATTACAGTATTAATAATTTTTCACTTAATTTAAAAATATTTGTTTTTGGACCTTTTTTGTGGGGCTAATTATGGTTTCATGGGAGGTTAAAATCCAGCTCTTATCCCTAACCCCAACCCTAGCCCCTAACCCTAACCTCAA